>NC_135406.1:727500-742500 GCF_051989625.1 Stigmatopora argus
GCACTTCCTGTCGAGTCGCTTCACCCCAACTTGCGCAAGTCGACTCGCGTCCCAACGTGAAGGCCTTCCCCGCAGCCCAAAGCAAATCCCAACTGTTTTTCTGACACAGATGTGTCGGCCGGTCTCCGATAAGAAGAAGAAAGGGCGTCCGTATTTGATTTGAAATGACAAAGCGGATAGAGAGAAAGAGAGAGAGAGAGGGGCCGACGTCCAGTTCAAACAATCCATTTTCACGGGCTGGAAAAAGAAATCGATGAAGAAAAGTGGCCCACTAAAACAGACGGATGCTGCTCCATAAAGCTATCTACACATTTCGCCCGTTTTTATTCCACGTGGCGTGGATCACGCTCGTGTCATTGGGATGTGCGCCGCTTACACAAATACCAGACGATCGTGACTCGTGCGTCAACTATTTAAACTTACCGCAGCGCGGGTCTCAAATGTTCACCATTGTAAAAGTCAATTAAAATGAAGATTTGGACAGCATTAAGGACAACAATGTTCCTGAACAAGTATTGGAGTATGATAAATAAGAGTTCCACATGGAATGGGTGTTCACCTTTCAAATAAAAACAACATGGCCTGAAAGAGAGGTGAGATGGTACACGGTCGATTGGTCGCCGGTCTTTTGGTCGCCCGGAAGGTTATTGATAATTACCATTTAAATGGTTGCTCAAATTACCTAAATACAAACTGCGAATTATTATTTTTAAGCATACTTAATGCCCTAGTAATTATTAGGCTAAAGAAAAGCTCCAAATTTCCCGGACTTTTATTGTGTTTTGTTGGAGAACTTGTTAAGACCCTGACTGAACTGACGTTGCTTCTTAAAGGGACAGCGCATGTACATACAAACTCTAATACACTCACACGTCGGCTCAGTGAAACTGCTCAAGGCCATTGTTGGCTTTTATTGATGCGTAGACCGTGTTGTTTTACCTTGTTTTGTCGCCGGTCTTTTGTTCGCCCGTTGTTTGGGTCTGGGCGACCAAAAGACGGCGACCAAAAGACCGGCGACCAATCAACCGCACACGGGTGAGATTGGCAACAGAACCTTTCAAATTGGGACTTACAATTTTACAGCTTCTCTTCATTTTGCCAACGAAAACTAAGGGGAACATTAGTTTTATCGAAAACCGCTACCCAATTCCCAAAGTGCACTTCTCCGACCACTAGCGCCTACGATGGCAAATGGGTGATTGCCTACATTTTTTGTTTGGTCTCTTAGCTTTACTTTACATGTGACCTTCTGAAAAGCGGGCGGCTTTTGTCTCCTCTCGCCGCTCGCACGTCAATCTGTTTCCAAGCAACTGCCGCTCGCCGCCGCCGCGTACGGCGAGCGGCGAGCGGCGCTTCTACCCGGCCGCGTTCTCCGCCCCCAAAAGTCCGACGCTTCACGTTGAACTCTCGTGTCGAAACGCTGCCACGCGACGGATGCTCAATCCAATTTCCAGGCAAAAAAAAAAGGACAGAAAGCGAATAAAACGAATAAAACCTTGGATTTTTTTAGAACGCCGAGAGCGGCAAACTTAAGGTTGGCATTTGAGGGCCGAAAGCGGCCACTTTGAAACGGGAATTTCTTCTGGGGATTGCGGCGGCGGGGATACTCACTGGTTATGTTCCACTTGTAGCACCAGTAGGAGGTCATTGGAGGAGAGCACAATTTCCCCTCTAATTGGCCGTTCATCCTGTTGGATTAAGAAGAGACATTTGGAGATGACGGCCAGGCCAAAGTGAACTCTCCCGGAGAGCCTGCCTGCTGTAAATAGAATTTGTTTACAGTAGATTATACCGTCATTCGCTAAAAAAAAAGCCCATTCTGGTCACTTCCTTGTTAATCAATGGCAGCCATTACATTGAGATTGCAGGAGGAAAATGGTCCATCTTCTTGTCAATATGACAAAAGTAAATAGTACTGTTTCTAATTGTGGTAATTTCAATGTGTTGACAAGGTATTTTCGGATATTACTAAGCAACATTTGTGGTTCTCTAAAAAAAGAGTCATAATGTACAATGTATAATGTCCTGGTGGGATTTGTTTGCTCATTTGAATATGTCAAAATGGTCATATTGCATGCAATTTATATTTCTGATTTTGACTTGAAAATATTGTTTGAATTGGTCTATTGTTTTCTTTTTGTGCACATGTGTCAAAGTGGCGGCCCGGGGGCCAAATCTGGCCCGCCGCATCATTTTGTGTGGCCTGGGAAAGTAAATGATGAGTGCCGACTTTCTGTTTTAGGATCAAATTCAAATGAAGAGTATAGATGTATATTAAATTTCCTGATTTTCCCCCTTTTAAATCAATCATTGTCATTTTTTAAATCCATTTTTTCTGTGTTTTTAGTTCAAAAATCATTTTGTAAAATTTAAAAATATATATAAAAAAGCTACAATAAACATTGTTTTATATCTATAAAAAAACTGAATATTTAGGGCTTTTAATCCAGTTCTTTTAATCCATTTATTTAAAAAAATCTATATATTATATCTAAAATCGAGTTGACGTTAATGCGACCCACGAACCAACCCGAGTCGGACACCCCTGATCTACAGGCTCAATGTGGACTCTAGAGAACTGCGGATGTGGGAAAAAAACCAACATGGTGGATTATTCATCATTCCAGACCATCGGGGAAGACAAATATTAGATTAGGGCAAATATATTCTGTCCTTCAACCGGGAGTCTACTTTAAAAGTAAAATAGCTGCCACCGACCGGGCTTTGTCGCTCTCTCTTTCGCCGACGGAGGAAATTGATATCCGACATCGTTGCGCCATTTGTATTTCCCTCACGCGCCATTTGGATCCGAAATGCCGGACGGCGATGCGCTTGGATAAAGGGAGCGGAAAAACCACACAAAAACTGCCCCCGTCGAAACCACAAAATACAAAAAACTGAAAACTTTATCTTTTAGTCTTCATGTTGGCCGCCATTGACAGAGCTAGATGTCAAATCCATTTCAATGAACAAAAAGGAAGTAAGAAAATGCTTGCGCCCAATCAAATTGGATCTGAAAGTCTGATTTGGGTGCAATATCGGGGCTCCGACACTCCCGCACGCTTCGGCTTCACAGGTGAGGTAGCATCTTGGCTATTAGGAGGTGCTTCAAGTCATGCGGGGCGGGGATCAATTCCACGGATTAGAAGCCCACTCGGTAACTCCCCGAGGGTAAATCTTTCCACTTGGAACTCAGTCTACGACACCCCCTCTCTCTTTCCTTGGAAGTCAAGGAATTCGGAAAGGATCTGGGAAATCCGGCTTTAAGTAAAGAGCGCCGATACGGTTATCGGAGAGATGCAGGCTCGATTCCCCAGCCATAAAAATGCAACTTAGCTATCAAAGGCTCAGGAACTTGACGCAATTATAGGAGTTTTTTTTTTAATCACTGCTAGATGTACATCCATTGTCTCATTTCTTCTGTTTTTAGCGATTTGGTCCTTTGCCGAATTGTTTTTTTTTTTGAATTTTTCCTGGTTAGAGCGACGAAAAAAAAATGGGTTAGGCTACTTTTGACATTTTCTTAATGCATTCGCGAGGGGAAGAAAAAAAACGAAACAGAACAAAGCGTACAGTGGTACCTCGTCATACGATTAGAATTTCGAGATGTGACTTTTTTTTTTCCAATCCAATATCCTGTTTTTGGTGTTTTTTCAGAGGGTTGGAACCAATTCATTTGTTTTCCATTCATTTCAATGGGAAACGTTCGCTCGAGTGACGAAAAGCTCGACATACCATCTCAGTCTCGGACCGGATTACGATCGTATGTCGAGGTACCACTGTATAAGGATGCAAGTCTCCAGGCTCCCGCTGCCAATGAACTTTTTTCACCACCACGGGAAGACAAAAATAAAAAGATAAAAAAACTAAGGGTAAGGGAGAAGAGCATCGGGAAAGAGAGAGCCTCATGTGCAGGCCATCTTAATGAGAGCCACATTTAGGTCAACAGTGCTTGCCCCCCCCCCTTTTCTTTCTGCTTCCCGCAAGCCCCGCCCCACGTTCCTCCGGCGCTGCCATTTCGCCCCGTGCGCTTAAAACTCGGGGCCCGCTTCGCATTTCCGCGGGGCGGGCTGAGTGAAACACGAGTCGCTCGAGTCAACCGTTTTTCTACGGGGAAAATAGTAGAGTCGGGGGCTGCTTGCCGTAGTTGTGAGAACTGTGGAGGATGGTGTACCCTATCCACTGATTTATTTGATTTATCGTGATAACAATTTTAGTATTGGTCCATATATAAGTCGCACTGGATTATAAGGCGCCCTGTCTATTTTGGAGAAAATTTAAGACTTAAGTGTGCGCCTTATAGTCGTGAAAATACGGTAGTTTCGGGGCACTTGCAGGTTACTTCCTGATGATTTGGGGGCATTCCCGAGCCGCTTCATATTTTGGGTCGCTTCTCGAGTTTGCTAGGGGTTTTTTTTTCTACCAATGGAGAAACACCAAACACATTCCCGTGGAAAACCTATGCGGCAATCTTCAGGTGCCGTGTTGATATATACAGCTGAGACAACAAGATGCAATCCGGAGAATTCATGAATCCATAATTCATGTTCTGCCCCGTACACATCGCTAATAGAATTACGGTGCGATTTACACGCGCGGCTGGCAAAAGTGGCTCGGGGAGGGGCGTAAACGATAACGAGGGTCTCGGCGGGGAAGAGGCGCGTTTGGGAGGCGCTTTTTCAAACCGTTAAATCTGGGCGCAAAAAAAATCCAGAGCGGCTTTTAAAATAGCTTGGAAGGGTATTTTTAAACGGCGGATCGTCGGAGCTATTTTTGAGCTCACGGACGACAACAATTGTGAGAACGAGAGCGGCCTCGCCGTTGTTTGTCGTCAAGGGAATTATTTCAATAAAACTCTTTCCGTGGCGTCGACGATGACAGACGTGCCATGGCGTGGCAGCCAACGAGTTAAAAGCATCATTTCCTTCGCCAATTTGGGCTTTCCTACATCTCATGGAGTCCCTTTCACCGACAATTGGAAGTGAAAATTGCCGCATAAACGGAGGAAATTGCAATAAAAAGCTTTATTAACGTGCCAATCTTAAATCCGCTCACCGGAAAAGGCGACCATTATCTGCGGCGAGCGTTCCTCTTGTTCAACTAGGGCTGGTTCGGTCGTCGGCGTTCTACTTTTGCGAGGCGGCGGCGGCTAAAAATGCACGGCTCGCTCTCCAAACTGTAAAAAAGGTCCTTTGAAAGCACGTCGGATCCCATTTGCGCTCCCCGAAATATCCCCCCGAGCCCCGAAGACTGGCGTCTCCCGTCGAATTGTCAGCAGACGTCTCGGCGTCCTAAAGCGGACCTGATCAAAGGCGGCGGCGGCGGCGTTGCGTTGCAAGAGCGGCGCTCCCGGCCTTCATCATACACAATGTTGAAATCTATTTATCCCCTGACGCCTTTCAGATGACTGAAGTCGCCGCCGCTGACAATTCAAAAGTTGAAAAATAAGCGCTTAACATGAATAACCATCTATTTTTGAGAATGTAGACAAGAGTCAAGGTCTCGTCTTCCCCCGGTACCGATATTATGATTTGATTTGATCTAAAAAAAAAATATTGTAGAGAAGGAAAATGAGGGGAAAAAATAACAAATAAAAGTCGGAGTATTGGTATGCGTAGCGATACGGCACTAAAATGACCATGCTGCTATCTTCCGCTTTAAATGGATTGGACATTTAGCCCTGTCGATGACTGACAATAAGTCGAAATTTGTATGCAAAGATTTTTTTCATACCGCGCAGTATCGGGAGCCAAACAAGGGCGCCGTGACCGGACACTTTGGTCGCCAGACGTTCCGCCAGGGTCTTAACAAGTTCTCCAACAAAAAACAATAAAAGTCCGGGAAATTTGGAGCTTTTCTTTAGCCTAATAATTAATAGGGCATTAAGTATGACTAAATAGTCATTTGCAGTTTGTATTTAGGGAATTTGAGCAACCATTTAAATGGTAATTATCAATAACCTTCCGGGCGACCAAACGTCCAGCGACCAAACGGCCGAGTACCCAATGGCGCGAGCTTTGTCTTTTACAACCGTAGACTTAATATCCCACAATACACCGGTGCGTGTTCAAATCCCTGGTAGTGTGCGAGTCATATTTTTCAGATCACTTGAGGTCACCCACCTGAGCGGAGGAGACGCTTGCTTCCCTCTTGATTCGGCCTTGAGAAAGCCATCTTGCTGTCACCGTACGTCTTCCCTGCAGCCCTTTGGAAAGGACAAATAAAAAATATGAATGTGAACACGAAATTAGTCGAGTATAAATTGTGGCGCTATCGACGGCAATAGACAAAGACCCAAACATTTCAGGTGGGAGGAGCTAAGAATTTGTCATTTGATCGTCTATTGCCGTCGATAGCAGAGAAAAATGATACATGCGGGGCACTAATATTCCAATTTAATGCCAAACAGGGACCGCAATTCACTTCCCCGTGGGCCCCAACTGGCCCCCGGGCCGCAAGTTTAAGACCTGTCCTATATAAATGTTTAGAAGAAAAAGGAAAATAGACATTCATGCACAAAAGGGTTAGTTAAAGTATTTTTTTAACCGCAAGATGGCAAAATACAATTCCCAGTAGCACAAGTGTCGTATTCATGATGACTCGCTGGATGTGAATGATGTGTCAGAGCCATAAATGGTGGTTTTCCCGCTAAGAATCACGAGTCTGGCCTCAAATTGGGTGCAAACAAACGTCCGGGCATTCGCTGGAGTCGTACGAGTCACGCGGGCCGGTTCTGAATCCGGGAAGCTTTGATTCGAGCCGTAACGAAAGGATCCGAGGACGTCATTTGCATGGCCAAACAACAAAGATTGCCGACGAGATGTGTGTTTTTCGCCCAAAAGGAAGGAAGGGGGGGCTTAAAATTGCTGATGGACTTGTTTTCTTTTTTTCCTGGAAAGCCAGACGAAATGGCCCCATCCCCCCGCCGGCAAAAGTCATGATTATTCGCGGATAACACGTAAAAGAATCCATAAAATGTCAGCGAAGGCCCGGAATGGCTCCCGACAGGCAAGGGCAGACGTGTCAGTGGCATTGGGAGGAAAGAAAGGGAAAGAATTGGAAAAAGGACACTTGCTACACTCTTCCAATTTAACGGCCAGGAAAACACAAGGTCGAGACGCAAAGTAGGCCGGGGCGCTAAATTGATTAGGGGAAATCATTTGACATTTTACAGCCAAAGATTTTTGGGAGAGAAAAAAAGAAAAATACACACTCATTTGGCTTGTTGTTTTCCAGGAAGAAAATCAGTCCTTTTGACCCCGAATGTTGATTCGCTGTCAGCCCTTTAGGTTCAAATGAATTGGACATGCTCGGGAATGACCTAAAATAATAAACTAGGGCAGTTCCATCATGCGGATTCATCAAAATGGAGACAACAGTGAACTCACACTTGTTGTCACACACTATTGCGAGTCAAAAAATTGGACACCCTTTGCAGCTGCAGGCTTCAAAACTCCCCAAAAATTGAAATTCACATCATCGTCCTATGGAGAGAACTGTCCTACATTCGTAAATATTCTCCCCCGATGCGACGTGGTGACAACTACACGCACACCTGACAGATTATGTATGGACTTGAAATACACAATTCAAAAAAATTGCATTGTCTTACTTTGGGGACGACAGAAATTACTACTATTATTTTTTAATTGAAAAATAATGTTGAATTATAATATGATTTTTGTTTTACATCATTCTGGGAATATTTGTTTCTGTCATTTTACTTACAATAAAAATGCATGCTTACAATTAAAGTCACTAAAGACTGATTTGTATTTTTTTGTTTTTTAAATAAACAGCATTTTTTATGAATGGGTGCTGCTGTTCTGCTCATCATCCAGTTCACGTGACGGAGAGTATTCAAAATACAAGGAGTCCTCAGTTAACGGCAGGGTTGCAGTGGACCGTTCATTTGAACGAGGGAGCCGAACAAGTTAACTCAGTGGCTGCCATTGACGGCCAGAGACGTCCAATCTCTGGAACTGGGAGGGCGTGTCATTTGTTCTCTGGCACGTCAATTACAGACGATAAACAATTATTTTCGTCCGTGAGAAATTCGCATATTGGGGCCCTTAGTCTCCAAAAGTCTGCCTTTTAAGGAAAAAAAACGAGCATTACAGGGGCGACGGATAACACCACGCAAGTCAAAGATGTCAAAAAGAACTCGCCTGACTCGCGTTTGACAACCGAATATTTTTGACGTCAAGTTTTACTCCATCATCCGAAAATGCTGCGTTACGAGCCTTTGTGGGCTGGATTCGAACAGCGCGCAACTGGTTGACCCCAAGTTGGGACTTACCCGCTCCACTGGCTCTTCCCGGGGCGCTGTCTAGCGAGAGGAAAGCAGCCAAGAAAAGGAAAAACGCGCATGCTGCCGAAGATATGTGGCCATTTTTCTGCCTGTGTTTACTGTACATCCCTGTGAGCCTCCGTGGTGGCGCCCTATCACCCCGTTCTCCCTCTTCCTTGCCCGGTTGCTCAACTCTGCCTGCCTCGGCGCCTCCCCGCTTGCTTCTCCGGTTCCTTCGCGTGTCAATTACTTTTAAAAGGGAGGAATTAACGACATGTCCGGTTTGGACTATCAAAATTAAATCGGCGCAGCTTTTGACTTGCGAGGGAAGCTTTTGTTTTGTAGTCGGAACCGTCGACTCGTAGTATACTCAGCTTGATGATCTTACGTTTGCAAGTTGCGTTCACGTAAAGTTGGTCAGCGGACAGTCGACAATTCAAATGCATTTCATTGCTATTATCTCGCTAAAGTAAAGCTAATCACAGTTAAATCAACAACACTTTGTTTCATTTTACCACATTATCTGCCATTGATAAGACCCGACGTCCATTTGAGTTGATGACTGCACCTCAAAGCTACGAAGTCATTTTAATTGTCAAATTTACAGCAGAACGTGAACGCATCAGCTGCCTTCACTTTCTTTTGTTTTTTCGCTGTTAAGTCATCTCGTCGGCTTTCGAACAACGATGCGGCATTCCTTGTGGATCCCGCAATTTTGGTGACGGTGAAAACCAGACTAAGAGAAGCTAACCAGCATCGACGCATACCTAGCCGTCGACGCCATTGTTGTTAGCACACTTGTTAGCATAGGAGCTAACGCTCAAACCACTCAAACATGACTTCAGCTTCCACCAAAGTAAGTTCTCACACTTGACATTGCACCCATTTTATTTGAAGTGAACGTGAATCGAAGAATAAGAGACATTTGACATCAGGTCAAGTGATGGAGACCGGTTAGGGTAGCCATGGCAACGGTGCGTCGCCTCTAAGCTCGCCAATGTTTCACTTCCAAACGCAGGTTGGAGAAATCTTCTCGGCAGCCGGTGCTGCCTTCAGTCGACTGGGAGAGCTCACCATGCAGCTTCACCCCATGGCGGAGGTCACCCCAACCAGGTGCATCCATTATTTGTATCCCAATAGCTTATGGATATCTGAGATGAATTAACATGTAATAATATATAATAACACATTGTACACTATTTGATCTGATCATAGACTAAAAACAAACAAATTATAGTAATAAAAAAAGTAACAGCAACTGAGCATAGGCCAAATTGCATTATCAAGCGGTACTCCTAACGGACTAATTTGCTCGCCGTGTCCCCCGCAGCGCTCACACCAAGAGTCCAGTGAAGCGCAAGCACGAAGACGACGGCTCGGTAAAAGGCATCCCGCATAAGCCCTCCGCAACTAAGAAAAGCGCCGCCGCCCGGCCCGCGACCGTCGCCGTCATCGGGCAACCTGTCACACAGGCCAGTCAGCAAGCGGCTAAAAAGCGCAAGACCGCGGGTACGATGCAAGGTTCAATCCCAGGAGGGCTGACCTTCAGAATTATACTACAAATAATCCAATAACTGTATTCAGACGTCACCCTGAGCGCTCTCAACGACTCCGACGTTAACAGCGACCTGGTGGACATGGAGGGACTGGGGCGAGGCTCCCCGTCTAAAAAACTCAACTTTGATCAAGGTGCGCCACCATTTTGTAAGATCGCAAACGGATGGCGACGACGTGGAAAACTTTTGTGTTGTTTGCAGAGACCTTGAACTTGGACTCCAGCCTCATCATCAATTCCGGCGACCTTCCTCTGCTCTCGCACTGACGTCATCGCGCATTTCAGATTTTACATTTACATAAAACTCCCAACAAAGTATTTGTGTTTGGGGGAATAAAATTATTTGGTTTGGATTCGTTGGCTGCTTGAAATCATATACTACGTGATTAACGTTCACTTCAACTGCAATGAGACACAATGTTATCATTGCGCTATTGTTCCACTAGAGGGCATCAGAAACAGGGCACAGGTAATGACGTAAGTAAATAGTAGGAATAGGATCGCCGCGATTGACAACTAATCGTTTATTTTTAATAAAATATATATTTTTAGGATAGTGCCATCATTTAAAATACTATTTTAAATGGTCCAAAATATTAAAATCGTTTTTGTTGTCATTTTTTTTCCATTTAAATGGCGGAAAAAAATATTATTTTATGCTGTTTTCCTATTAAATGAAAAATGTAAATTTTCTATTCTTAGTGCTTTTTATTTTATATCTGTAATTCTAAACTAGTTTAAAATGTGTACCGCTGACACCTAGTGGCGAAACGTAGCACTGCACGAACCTCAATTTTCATTGAACTTTCTCCAGACTGTAAACAAATATCTGTGATTAAATCGTCTCTATAATGCCACCCAATTTGGGCATTTCCAATAAGTAAAATGGTACTTAACATCAACTCATTCGCTGCAATTTAGCATTTCCAATCCTCCCAGTTCAAATGGATCGGACGTCTATCAATGGCAGGCAATGTTCGGAAACGTCAGTCACAAAATGGTGAGTCTCCCTAATATAAATCCACATTTCCTCATTGAGTTTGTATTTTAATGCATCTATAATAGAGTCGTCAGCTAACAGTACAACGATATTTTGGCTATTAAAAGTGCTACATTCCCTCCAAGTGTGCCACCATCTTGCCTGTTCCTTCCTTGTTGTGTGATGATCCAATTGCAGTGTTCTGTGGAAATGACACCGGCGCAACATCCACTCTTCGCTCGCCTCCGTCTAGTCGTCGAGGGGCTCGGCGGGCGGCCTCAGGTGGGTGGCGCAGTGTCCCGCCCTGAAACAGGAAAATAATCATCATCAAACATAGGCTTTGTCATCATCATTGACTCGACAAAAGCCGAATTGTCATCACACCCAGATAAATACTCCAACAAGCTAAAATGCTCACGGTCAGTGGACATCTATTCAAAAGTTATCATTAGTTTAACGCATTCACTGCCAGGCCAGGCCACAGAATGTGTTAAGGAAGGAAAATCGACATTGAAAACAACCGTTGACGCAAATGGACGTTCATTCCGTTTCAATTGGGAGAGGCTGGAAGAGATAATTCAACTCAAAGTATGTGTATTTTTACAATATTTAAGTGTACTAATACTATAAAGCACTTGTACTGGCATATACCTGTATTAAACATACGTGTAACTGTATTAAACATATGTGTACATGCACTACAGTACTTGCATTGACTTGTACTACAACTATACCGTGTGCGGTCCATTGGCCGCCGGTCTTTTGGTCGCCCGGACCACGACAATGGACGACCAAAAGACCGGCGACAAAACAAGGTAAAACAACACGGTCTACGCATCAATAAAAGCCAACAATGGCCATGAGCACTTTCACTGAGCCCACGTATGAGTGTAGAAGAGTTTGTATGTACATGCGCTGTCCCTTTAAGAAGCGACGTCAGTCAGGGTCTTAACAAGTTCTCCAACAAAAAACAATAAAAGTCCGGGAAATTTGGAGCTTTTCTTTAGCCTAATAGTGCTTAATAGTGCATTAAGTATGATTAAATAGTCATTCGCAGTTTGGATTTAGGGAATTTGAGCAACGATTTAAATGGTAATTATCAATAACCTTCCGGGCGACCAATCGACCGTGTACCAACTATACAGACCGGCATAGCAAAGCGACCCACACATCACGGGTGTGATAACGTAGCAGGATTCTTCACTGCTGAGCACTTATCCGGCGGCTCCTTTATGTTGAAATGGATTGAAAAATATCAAGCTGGAAAGCGACAATGTCATTTTGGAAAATCCCTATCGTTACCTGCAGACTCCCGTGGAGCATTCGTAGTTGTTCTGGCAAAAAGCCCCAAAAGGTTTGCTGTTCATGATCCTCCACAGCGGGCTCATGCGAGCTACTCTCTGATGCGAGCTCGGAACCTCGGCGCCCGAGCAGACCTGGGTGAAGAAGAGTCGGTCAACCGGGAGACCCCCCCGTTTTGAAAATTTTCCGGCCGAGACTCACGTGCTGGGACAGCAGAAGCACCGCCAGGCAAAGAGAAATTGCCCACACGGGGACGGCGTTTTCTCGTCGCATCTTCTGGCAAAGTGGCGAGTGGCGAGTGGCGAGTGGCGAGCGGCGGCTGCCGGTCGGCCTCCCGCCCCCGCTTTATACGCGAGGCTGGCCTATCGGACCACCTTTGTGGGCTAAATGGGACCCCGTGTTTGCAAACCGGCACACTTTAGCCTCATTTCGTGAATGCGCAAAGATAACACGAGCACACGTGAGTTCGCTTCTTAAAGGTCGCCAAAGTACTCACAGATAAGTGGAAAGATATTGTGTAAAAGATACATTTCAAACATCTCTACCATTGCGTCATTTCACAGGTTTGTTACTGAGGCGGTGCTAGGGCTATAAGTCCCACCATTGCAAAAAAAAAGGTATAAAGAGCCTGCTGGTGGCGCCGTATTTGGCAAGAAAACTAACCTCCAAATGTTGACTTAAGCCGGCCTTCGGAACGAAACACTGGCAAAACATTTCGGGGCGACGCCAAGGACTTTGAGTTGTGGACATAACGAAATGGCAAATCCGCGCCAAGTCGCATCCCAGCTGGTGTCCCGGACAGGTCGCCAGCCAATCATAACCGATGAGCGTTGCACTTAAACGGCCCCAGAAAAGTGGCAGCTGACAGGCGACTTTTGCCCCAGACGGTCGGCGCGTGGCCAGGCTCCACTTGGCCGTGACCTCATTCGGCCAAACGGTCGCGGGGGTTCACGGAATTCTCGTACCCAGAAGCCTTCACCCCTGGCGGGCGGCGAACTTTGCGCCGCACCTCAGCCGGCGTGTGGAGACGACTGCGAACAAGTCTGTGACCCACCAAGCTGTGGAATAGACGTATGGAGGAGATGCACCATTAGAAACAGAATTAGCCTCACAGTCAAAATTATTTGGACATTTAGCACCGTCAATGGTGGCCAATTAGTATTTATAGCGACCTCTTGAATACATCATTTTTCATTTTGAGACTTATAGGTCACATTCTTTAAGTGCGAAAGAAAAAATAATTTCATGAAACAACGTATTCATTCAATCAAACCAACTAGCACAGTTAGCAGTATTAGCATAGACTACGAATTTTGGTAGGAAGAAAAAAAAAAGACTATTGGAACTGACGTGCCCTTTATAACACCCACATTTTTTTATAAAAATGATACCCCTGGCTCAATTCCGTTTCATTGTTAATCATAAATCAAATGTACAAGCGCATTACGAATGCTAATGTCCAAAATACATGACGGCGTCCGCCATTAGTGAATGGCCGAAATTTGCACACGGTTTAAAAGCTTTCCACATTTAGACATCTTCGTGAAACTCGACGTATATATACAAATAACGACATATTTTTCAAACCGTGTAACTTTGAAAGCGTTATTACTCACGTTTGGGGCTCAATAAGATGATAAAAGTGAGGTGAAGTTTCGAGCGGCGGAAAAAAGCTTTTCTGTTGTCATCAGGTGGTTAATTAATGACGTCATGGAGCGAAAGTGCGGGAAAGTTTAGCTACTTTCTAAAAACTTTGTATTTCTTTATTTTATTTTGTATTTGTGTTCATTTTCTTCTTGTTTTACAGTTTCAATTCTTGAATTTAATGATAAATGCCTATTTTGTGTTTCGAAAAAATGTAAGCGACCTTCGTCATCATAGATATCAGACTACAGACCTAGATGTCCAATACGCTTTGTCAAACAACGGGGACAAACGTTATCACTTATCGGCATCATGCATCAGAATTGTTCGCTCAGTAGAGGATAACAGTCAATGGAGCATGCTTTTAAATAACCATATTGTTCCGTTTTTAACCAATATTCAAAAGGTTTGGTTTAGTATAAACTTCAGAGATGCAGTAAATTAACTATTTCAAAATAATTATCAAATTATGTAAATACACTTTCAAACGAGTATAAAATATTAATATGTACACATTCTATGGGTTTCATGACCCAGTGCCGAAAAATACACGCATTTGCAGAGCATATATTTACCACCATATAAAAAAAGAATTGGGGCACGTATTGCTTTCAAAATATATTCAGAGCTTTATTAACAAAAGGCAAAAAAACAGGAAAATAAGTCTGTCATCATATCATTTTCACATTTCAATACAAATTTTCTAAACCATTGAATGTGACATTAAAACATGCATCATTCAGGTAGTTCATTGAAAAAGCAACTGAGAAAAATAATAATAAGTCAGTAACAAATACACGACGGACTCGAAAAAAAATACAATTTGTAGTAACTCGATTGAAAACTCGGCCAATCTCGATGCCTAGTTGTCGCTCGCTCCCTTTCAAAGTCAGTTTTTTGGTCCCGTGTGGAAAAACGTCTTCATTCTATCGTCCTCCCGTGACGGACAGAAAAGGCAATGAGTCTGTGATAGACGCAGCTGAGGAGGGCGACGGCCGCCGTCACCATGCCGCAGATGATGCTGAAAGCCCACCGGGGGCCGAGGAGGGTGTAGACGTGGGAGACGAAGACGGGCCCCAGGGTACGTGCGCCGCTACCCGATGCCGTTAGCCAGCCCATGTACACGCCCTAGATTGAAGAAGGGGATGAAAAGTTGTATTAAATGGGGCTCCCTCTGGAAATTCACATGTCCGTCCAGCTTTACCTGAGGTTTGGGTCCAAGGATCTTGG